>NC_080178.1:3515363-3527863 GCF_950295315.1 Erinaceus europaeus
TATATTATATATATATATATATATATATAATAATGACTAAATGCTAAGAGGGATGGAGACATCGACATGAGCAGAGAGACAGAGACAAGGTCTCTGCCACATGTGCTGCTAGGGGCCCAGACTGGGACCTCAAGCGTGTTAGTCCGACCCTCTTCCAGTTGAGTCATTTCCTCAATCACCAAAAAAAATGCTTTGTTGGCCCAGGACGTGGTGCAGTGAGATTCCCATGTCTATGCCCCCCACATAAGATTGATTCACATTATGAATCAATCTTAGAAAACATTTTGAAGGTGGAAGCGACGTCTGCACAACACAGCAGCCTGAGCTCACAAGCCTCCACCAAAGTACATGGAGATTTTAAACGGCTGTTAGCTTGGCGCAGGCATTTCACCTCGATTTAAAACACAAGCCACCGTTCACAAAGCGAGTGGCTGGGCAAACAGCATGAACACCAGCAGCACAAACACGTCCTGAGGGCAGCCTCAGAGCCACCTCCTTCCCCTTCCCCTGGGCCCCAGGAGCTGCGGAGGCTCAGAGAAGGCTGGTGACTAAGCCGAGCTCACACTGCTGCCCTGGGGCCAGTGCTAGGGTCGCTTTCCACCTCCCCAGCCCCAACTGCAGCCTGTGCTGGGCACCCCCTGATTCTCTGTGGGACCGGGAGCTGGTGAGGTCAGGGGCCAGGAACGTCCCGCAGCCACCAGGCGGGCGTTAGTGGACTGAGAAGCTTGGAATGTGCAGCCTTGTGCTCCCTGAGGACGGTTAGAGCAGGAAGGGACTTTCAGGCACACACACACACACACACACACACACACACACACACACACACACACACACACACACACACACACAGCCTGGCTCACTCCCCAAGCCTGGGGCTGCTTGGGGAGGGGCAGGCTGCTGCTTCTGGGTCAAGGCAGACAAGGGAGATCGCTTGTGCTGGTAGAGCATGTACCTTACTGCACATGAGGCTCTGGGTTCGAGCCCCAGCACCACATGGGAGCATCATGAGTGGTACTGGAGGCACTCCACGATGGCAGTGCAGTGCTGTGTTCATTCTCTCTAATTTCTTTATTATCTTAGTTTATTATTAGATAGAGACCGTCAGAAATTGAGAGGGAAAGAGATGGAGAGACACCTGCAGCACTGCTTCACCACATGCAAAGATTTCCCCCTGCAGGTGGGGACTGGGGGTTCGAGTCCCGGTCCTTATACATTACAATATTTGTGCTCAGGCAGGTGTGCCACCACCCAGTGCCCCCTTTCTTTCTGTATCTACCTTCTCTAAAGATAAAAAAAGCGAAAAGGGGGGAGTCGGGTGGTAGCGCAGCGGGTTAAGCGCAGGCGGCGCAAAGCACAAGGACTGGAGTAAGGATCCCGGTTCAAGCCCCTGCTCCCCACCTGCAGGGGAGTCGCTTCACAAGTGGTGAAGCAGGTCTGCAGGTGTCTTTCTCTCCCCCTCTCTGTCTTCCCCTCCTCTCTCCATTTCTCTCTGTCCTATCCAACAACAACGACATCAATAAGAACAACAATAATTACTACAATAAAACAAGGGCAACAAAAGGAAATAAATATATATTTTTTAATTTTTAAAAAAGCAAAAAAAATTTTTTAAAGGAAAAATTTGAGGCAAGAAGACTGTTCACTGTTCTACTAATGGGTGAGAATTCCAGTTCGTCCCCCAACGCCACCTGGAAAAAAAAAAAAAGCAGCCTGGGAGGGTGCACGAAATGAAGTGCTGATTTCTCAAGCATGAGGTCTCAAGTTCAATCCCTGGCATCACAGGTGCCAGCACAATGCTCTGCTTCTCCATCTCCCTCCCCTAAATAAATACAGAAAGACTGGCATGTGTGAGGTCACTCCTGGTCACCTGTGTCCCCTACCCAGCCTATGTTCAATCAAGAGGTTAGGCTCTGACCTGGAAGGAGAGGGGTGTGAGGTCTGAGCAGGCACTCATAGGCCCAAACACTCCCACTTCTGGGCTGCCATTAACAGGTGCATTTCTTGCAAGGACCCGGGTTCAAGCCCCGGCTCCCCACCCTGCAGGGGAGTCGCTTCACAGGCGGTGAAGCAGGTCTGCAGGTGTCTGTCTTTCTCTCCCCCTCTCTGTCTTCCCCTCCTCTCTCCATTTCTCTCTGTCCTGTCTAACAATGATGACATCAGTAACAACAATGAACTACAACAACAATAAAAAACAAGGACAACAAAAGGGAAAAATAAATAAATACATATATTTAAAAAAAAAAAAGTGGTCCAGAAAATGGTGCAGTGGATAAAGCATTGCTCTCTCAAGCATGAGGTCTTGAGTTCAATCCCTGGCAGAACGTGTACCAGAGTGATGTCTGGTTCTTTCTCTCTCTCCTATCTTTCTCATTAATAAATAAAATATTTTTTTAAAAAAGATTAAAATACTGCACTTAAAATAAATAAAGATAATAAAGCAAATATTTTTTAAAGTTTTTTTTTAAAAAAAAAAAACAGGTGCATTTTCTCTCTGTGGTTTGTCAAGTTCATACCGCAGCTGATGCTGAGTGTGTGATAGTATTTTGTCTTTTTCTTTTTTTCTTTATATTTATTTACTTATTCCCTTTTGTTGCCCTTGTTGTTTCATTGTTGTAGTTATTATTGTTGTCGTCGTTGTTGGATAGGACAGAGAGAAATGGAGAGAGGAGGGAAGACAGAGAGAGGGAGAGAAAGACAGACACCTGCAGACCTGCTTCACCACCTGTGAAGTGACTCCCCTGCAGGTGGGGAGCCGGGGGCTCGAACTGGGATCCTTACGCAGGTCCTTGCGCTTTCCGCCACTTAAGCTTAACCCGCTACGCTACCGCCCGACTCCGTTATTTTGTCTTTTTCAAAATATTTGTTTATATATTAATGTGAAGAGAGAGGAGGTGGAGAGAGGATCAGAGTTTCACTATGGTACATGTGATGTCAGGAATCAAACTCAGGGCCTTATACTTGAGAGTCCAATGCTTTGTCCACTGAAGGCGATAAAATTATTATTATTTTCTATTCGCCAACAACCAAGGACATATATAGTTATCATGATCACTTCTCAGCTTGGCTTATGGTGGTGCTGAGGATTGAATGTGGGAGTTCAAAGTCTCAGGCACAATTTTTTAAATTTTTATTTATTGGGGGCCAGGCGGTAGCGCAGCAGGTTAAGCACACACGGTGCAAAGTGCAAGGACCAGCATAAGGATCCCAGTTCGAGCCCCCGGCTCCCCACCTGCAGTGGGGGTCACTTCACAGGTGGTGAGGCAGGTCTGCAGGTGTCTGTCTTTCTCTCCTCCTCTCTGTCTTCCCCTCCTCTCTTGACTTCTCTCTGTTCTATCCAACAACAGCAATAACAAGGGCAACAAAATGGGAAAAAATGACCTCTAGGAACAGTGAATTTGTAGTTCAGGCACCAAGCCCCAACAATGACCCTGGAAGCTATATATATATGTTATTTATTGACATGAGAAGGAGAAAGAGAGAAAGTACATGCCACACTGGCCATTGTGATGCTGGCAACAGAGCTCAGGACCTCAGACTGTTTTTGTTTAATCTTTTTATTACCTTTATTTATTTATTGAATAGAGACAGCCAGAAATTGAGAGGGAAGGGGGAGATAGAGAGGGAGAGAGACAGAGACACCTGCAGCCCTGCTTCACCACTTGCAAAGCTTTTCCCAGGCAGGTGGGGGACGAGGGCTTGAACCTGGGGCCTTGAGTACTGTAACATGTGCATTCAACCAGGTGTGCCACTATACCCGGTCCCCAACCACATACTTTTAAGTCCCAAAGACCTAATCACTGCAACACCTCCTGGATCACCTATATTTTCTTTTTTCTTTCTTTTTTTGCAGAATCATTATGCTGTCTCCCCAGCCCCAATTTATTTTATTTTATTTATTTATTTATTTTCCCTTTTGTTGCCCTTGTCTTTTCATTGTTGTTGTAGTTATTATTGTTGTTGTCATTATTAGATAGGACAGAGAGAAATGGAGAGAGGAGGGGAAGACAGAGAGGGGGAGAGAAAGATAGACACCTGCAGACCTGCTTCACCGCCTGTGAAGCGACTCCCCTGCAGGTGGGGAGCCGGGGGCTCAAACCGGGATCCATACGATGGTCCTTGTGCATTGTGCCATGTGCGCTTAACCCGCTGTGCTACCGCCCGACTCCCATAAATTTTTTTTAATATTGATTTATTCCTTTTTGTTGCCCTTGTTGTTTCATTGTTATAGTTATTATTGTTGTTGTTGGATAGGACAGAAAGAAATGGAGAGAGGAGGGGAAGACAGAGGGGGAAGAAAAAGATAGACACCTGCAGATCTGCTTCACCTCCTGTGAAGTGAACACCCTGCAGGTGGGAAGCCAGGGGCTTGAACTGGGGTCTTTATGCCAGTCCTTGTGCTTTGCACACTGCGCTACCACCTGACTCCCCCAATTCTTTCTTTTTTTAATATTTATTTATTTATTTATTTATTCCTTTTTGTTGCCCTTGTTTATTGTTGTAGTTATTATTGTTGCTGTTATCAATTATTTCTTTTTAAAGATAGGATTGACTTAATCAATTATCTTTTTTTTTTTTTCAATTATCTATTTCTTTGTCACTTGTGAAGCTGGGGCTTCACTTCTCCGGTGGAGATTTTCAGAAAGGGAGAGACAGAGGCAGAGAGAAAAAGACAGCAAAACACCACTGGCTCCCACCCCAGAGCCTGGGGCAGTTTCTTCTTTTAGGGCAAGACAGTGAGTGGGGCTGAGCCACCGGCAGCACTGGAAGCTTACAAGGCACTTTCCCATGGTCTGTGACCTCATGTCTCCTGGACTCACCCCTGAGCTCAGCATGAGGCCTGGCCACTGTGTGGCTCAGCAGGCAGGCAGGTGACTCCCAGGATCACAGGGTCACAACAGGCCAGTCAGGGGCCAGAAGCCCAGGGCCAGGCAGCCCTCCTGAGCTTCCCCCCCAAGCCCCGGCTGCTAACCTCAAGGATGGCAGTCCAGGGACCCCACATCCCTGTAATCTCCCTTCTCTCAGGGTGACACTGGATTGGAAGGAGAGGAGGCCCAGGGGAGGCGGAGGCACCCAGAGCACTTTCTTTTTTTTTTTTTAAACCACATTTTTTAAAGATTTTATTTATTTTTCAAGGAGATAGAAGGAGAGAGAAAGAACCAGACATCACTCTGGTACATGTGCTGCTGGGGATTGAACTCAGGACCTCATGCTTGAGAGTCTGATGCTTTATCCACTGTGTCATCTCCCAGACTACCCAGAGCACTTTCTGAACTCATGATGTCTCGACTCTCTGGCTTCATCTCCCATGGGGCTGAGGCAGAAACTGGCTCAGCATTGGGCTTAGCTCCAGATTCTGTCTGGAAGAGGGCTCCAGGAGACTTGGCCTATGGCTTTGCTTGGAATGCCCATGCCTCTGCCTCAGGTGTGGGGATGTGGGCCATTCACATCAATAGCTCTCAGCCTCAGTTTCCCCATCTGTAAGATGGGTAAGGGTAGTACCTGCCTAATTCCTGGGACTTTTGAGCCTGAACTCCCATTGGCACAGACCTCTCATGTACTCCCCAAACCTGGAGGACTCTCCAGGGGAACCAGCACAGATGGTGTTTGTGACTCGGGAGGTGGTTCAGCAGCAGAGCATAGGACTTCCTGAGGTCCCGGGTTTGATCCCCAGCATTGCATTTGCCGGACAGAATTCCGGTCACTCATAAAAATAAACAAACAGGACTGGGCGTTGGCACATCCAGTTGAGCACACATGTTACCACATGCAAGAACCCAGGTTCAAGCCCCCACTCCCTACCTGCAGGGGGGAAGCTTCATGAGCAGTGAAGGGCTGCAGGTGTCTCTCTCTCCTCTATCTCCCCCTTCCCTCTCAATTTCTGTCTCTAAACAATAAATACATATGTATACACACATTTATATATAAAATAAGAACAAATAGGGAGTCAGGCCCAATGTGCAAGGACCAGCAGAAGGATCCTGGTTCGAGCCCCCGGCTCCCCACCTGCAGGAGAGTTGCTTCACAGGCGGTGAAGCAGGTCTGCAGGTGTCTGTCTTTCTCTCCGCCTCTCTGTCTTCCCCTCCTCTCTCCATTTCTCTCTGTCCTATCCAATAATAACGACAACAATAATAATAACTACAACAGTAAAAAAAATAAATGAATAAAGTAAGCGGGCAGGGTTAGATTATGCCTCACCTCAGAGCAGCCACTTTATTGTGTGTGTGGTTCTGGGTTTGAGCCCTGAGCCCAGTGACATTGGAGGAAGCTCTACAGATGGTGGAATAGTTCTGTTCTTCCATTCTCTGTCTCTCTCTGTCTGTCTCTCTTTTTCTCTCTCTAACTGTATCTGAAGTAAAAGGAATGGACAGTTAGGCCTGGAGTTGTGGAATAGAGCTTGGGCAAGGCCGTGTGCCACAAAGATAAACAGATACATCTTCCATAGTCAACAGAGCAGCTGGCATTTATCAGGCCGCAGACAGCTGGTCCCTTGCAGGCTCTCAGCCCTTGACAGCAGCACCGAATAGAAGCCTGTTCTAGCGCTGAAAGGATCCTGGGGGCAGCGAGTCGTACTGCATCCGATTTGTTGGCAGTTCAAAGCATGACCTTGTTCTCAGTGTGGGAAATATCTAGGGCGGCTGGATCCTAGCTCAGTGAGAAAGTGTATGCTTTTTGCCCCACCCCCATATATACAAGCAAGGGTTTGACCCCCTGCAAAAAAAAAAAAAAGTAAGGGAGTCGGGCAGTAACACAGCGGGTTAAGCGCACGCGGTGCGAAGCGCGAGGACCGGCATAAGGATCTTGGTTCGAGCCCCCGGCTCCCCACCTGCAGGGGAGTCGCTTCACAAGTGGTGAAGCAGGTCTACAGGTGTCTGTCTTTCTCTCCCCCTCTGCCTCCTCTCCTCTTTCCATGTCTCTCTGTTCTAACAATGACGACATCAACAACAACATCAATAACTACAATAACAATAAAAAAAACAAGGGCAACAAATGGGAAAATAAATAAATAAATAAATTATAAAAAATCTTTTTAAGGGAGTTGGGCAGTAGCGCAGCGGGTTAAGCGCACGTGAGGCAAATCGCAAGGACCAGCTTAAGGACCCCAGTTCAAGCCCCGGGCTCCCCACCTGCAGGGGAGTCGCTTCACAAGTGGTTAAGCAGGTCTGCAGGTGTCTGTCTTTCTCTCCTCCTCTCGGTCTTCCCCTCCTCTCTCCATTTCTCTCTGTCCTATCCAACAACGACATCAATAACCACAACAATGTTAAACAAGGGCAACAAAAGGGAAAATAAATAAATAACTTTTAAAACAATCTTTTTAAAAAAGTAATCATAATAATAGCAGTTACAGTTGCACACGTCTGTATAGCATTTTATAACTTAACTCCTTTTTTTTTTCACCAGGTTTATGGCTCAGGCTTTATGTCAACATTACAAATTCACTGCTCCAGGGGGCTTTTATTATTTTTTTTTCTCCCCACTTTTTTAAATCTCTTCTACGTTGATAGAACAGGGTTGATTGAGTGAGAAGGGAGATAGAAAGGGGAAAAGAGAGACACCTGTAGTATTTGCTTTAGCGCCCATAGAACTTTCCCCCTGTAACTGGGGAGCTAGTGCTCAAACCCAGAACCTTGTGCTTGGTAATGTGTGTACTCAACTGGGTGCACCACAGCCCGATTCCTTATATTTTATTCTTTTAAAAAAAATCTTGTGAGGGAGTCGGGCTGTAGCGCAGCGGGTTAAGCGCAGGTGGCACAAAGCACAAGGACCGGCGTAAGGATCCCGGTTCGAACCCCGGCTCCCCACCTGCAGGGGAGTCACTTCACAGGCGGTGAAGCAGGTCTGCAGGTATCTGTCTTTCTCTCCCCCTCTCTGTCTTCCCCTCCTCTCTCCATTTCTCTGTCCTATCCAACAACGACAACAACAATAACTACAACAATAAAACAACAATGGCAACAAAAGGGAATAAATAAATAAAATTAATTTTTTTTAAAATCTTGTTTCAGTGGTCCGGGAGGTGGCACAGTGGGTAAAGCATCGGACTCTCAAGCATGAGGTCCTGAGTTCAATCCCTGGCAGCACATGTACCAGAGTGATGTCTGGTTCTTTCTCTCTCTCCTCCTATCTTTCTCATTAATAAATAAATAAAATCTTTTTTTAAAAAAAAAAAAAAACTTGTTTCAGTGGGGGCCAGGTGGTAGAGCACTTGGTTGAGCACACATGTTACAATGTGCAAGGATGAAGGGGGAGGCAGCATAATGGTTCTGCAAACGACTTTCAAGCCTAAGGCCCTGAGCTCCCAGGGTCGATCCCCAGCACCACTCTAAGTCAAAGCTGAGCAGTGCTCTGGTAAAAACAAAATTAACCCATCCAAAAAGATCTGTGTACACATATGTTCTTAGCAGCACAATTTGTAATAGCCAAAACCTGGACGCAACCCAGGTGTCTAACAACAGATGAGTGGCTGAGCAAGTTGTGAGATATATACACAATGGAATACTACTCAGCTATAAAAAATGGTGACTTCACCATTTTCAGCCGATCTTGGATGGACCTTGAAAAATTCATACCTCCCTAACATTTCCTCTCCACTATTCCAAGCTTTGGGTCCATGATTGCTCAACAATTTGTTTGGCTTCGTATGTTAACTCTCTTTTCAGTCACCAGGTTCCAGATGCCATCAGGATGCTGGCCAGGCTTCCCTGGATTGAAGACCCCACCAATGTGTCCTGGAGCTCCGCTTCCCCAGAGACACACCCTACTAGGGAAAGAGAGAGGCAGACTGGGAGTATGGACTGACCAGTCAACGCCCATGTTCAGCGGGGAAGCAATTACAGAAGCCAGACCTTCTACCTTCTGCAACCCTCAATGACCCTGGGTCCATGCTCCCAGAGGGATGGAAAATGGGAAAGCTATCAGGGGAGGGGGTGGGATATGGAGATTGGGTGGTGGGAATTGTGTGGAGTTGTACCCCTCCTACCCTATGGTTTTGTTAATTAATCCTTTCTTAAATTAAAAAAAAATCATGTTAACTGAAATAGGTCAGAAACAGAAGGATGATTATGGGATGATCTCACTCTCAGGCAGAAGTTGAAAAACAAGATCAGAAAAGAAAACACAAGTAGAACCTGAACTGGAATTGGCATATTGCACCAAAGTAAAAGACTCTGGGGTGGGTGGGTAGGGAGAATACAGATCCAAGAAGGATGACAGAGGACCTAGTGGGGGTTGTATTGTTATATGGAAAACTGGGAAATGTTATGCATGTACAAACTATTGTATTTACTGTTGAATATAAAACATTAATTCCCCAATAAAGAAATTAAAAAAATAAAATAAAATCAAAATAAGGGAGTCGGGCTTAGCGCAGTGGGTTAAGCACAGGTGGCACTAAGTGCAAGGACTAGTGTAAGGATCCGGGTTTGAGCCCTGGCTCCCCATCTGCAGGGGAGTCTCTTCACAAGCAGTTAAGCAGGTCTGCAGGTGTCTATCTTTCTCTCCCCCTCTCTGTCTTCCCCCATCTCTCTCCATTTCTCTCTGTCCTATCCAACAATGATGATAACAACAATAATAATAACTACAACAATAAAAACCAACAAGGGCAACAAAATGGAATAAATATATAAATAAATAAATAAAAATTAAAAAAAATAAAAATAAAACAGTTTGCAAGGACTGGGTTTGAACCCCAGTCCCCACCTGCCAGGGGAAAACTTTGCAAATGGTGAAGTTCTCTGTCTTCCTCTCTATCACCCCCTTCCCTCTAATTTCTGGCTGTCTCTATCCAACAAATAAATAAAGATAATTTAGGGGAAAAAGCCTGCTTGAAGGCAGGGGTAGAAAGCATAATAGTTATTCAAAGAGACTCATGCCTGAACCTCCAAGGTCCCAGGTTCAATCCCCTGCACCATCATAAACCAGAGCTGAGTAGGGTTCTGATAAGAAAAAATAAATAAATAAATAAATAAATAAATAAATAAATAAACTTGCTTGTTTGGAGGTTGGGGAGACAGCATATGGTTCCTCAAAAACACATTTTTATTTCATTGTCATAAGAGAATCATTATACCATCTTCCCAGGCCACAAAAAGACTTTCATGCCTGAGGCACCAAAGGTCCCAGGTTCAGTCCTCAGCACCACTATCAGCCAGAGCTGAGCAGTGCTCTGGCCTCTTTCTCTCTGTGTCTCTTTCATTAAAAATAAATAAATAGGGAGTCGGGCGGTGGCGCAGCAGGTTAAGCGCACGTGGCACAAATCGCCAGGACCTGCGTAAGGATCCCAGTTCGAGCCCCCGGCTCCCCACCTGCAGGGGAGTCGCTTCACAGGCGGTGAAGCAGGTCTGCAGGTGTCTGTCTTTCTCTCCCCCTCTCTGTCTTCCCCTCCTCTCTCCATTTCTCTCTGTCCTACCCAACAACAACGACATTAATAACCACAACAATGTTAAACAACAAGGGCAACAAAAAGGAAAATAAATAAATAATATAAATATACTTTTTTAAAAAAAATCTTGCGGGAGTCGGGCGGTAGCGCAGCGGGTTAACCACACATGGCGCAAAGCGCAAGGACCCGCGTCAGGATCCTGGTTCGAGCCCCCGGCTCCCCACCTGCAGGGGAGTCGCTTCCCAGGCGGTGAAGCAGGTCTGCGGGTGTCTATCTTTCTCTCCCCCCTCTGTCTTCCCCCTCCTCTCTCCATTTCTCTCTGTCCTATCCAACAACAACGACATCAATAACAACAACAATAATAACTACAACAGCAATAAAACAACAAGGGCAACAAAAGGGAAAATAAATAAACATAAAAAATATATTTAAAAAAAGAATCTCATATTTTTTAAAAAAAAATTGCTTGTTTCAGTGAGAGACCAGAGCACTAGTCAGCTCTGGCTTATGGTGGTGCCTGGGCCTGCAGCTGGGGCCTCTGGCATGAAAGCCCAGTGTGAAGCCTCTGTTCTGTTGCCCTACTTTTTTTTCTTGGGGGGGGGTGTCATTGTAACCTAAAGCAACGCCATTGGAGCCCCCCGAGTGGAGCTCAGGGTCAGGGCTGCAGCTGGCCAGCGGTGGCAGAAACGCAGGGGGCGGGGGCGCCGTCGGGGCGGGCGCGGCGGCAGGTGACTCTGCGGGGAATCCTCGGGCCCCTGGGCGCGGCGGCGAGGAAATCGCACCTTGTACGGGCAGCTGCGTCAGAGGGGGCGGGCGGGGTGCGGTGTCTGGAGAAATGGGGAGCCGCGGCCGGCCGCGGGGAGGGGCCCCAGGGTGCCCGCGCCCCGCCCTCGCGGCCCAGTGGCTCAGCCCGGGAACTTCATTCATAAAAAGACCCGACTCGCGCCTGTGAGTCAGAAGCCGCCGCGCAGCAGCCCCGGGCATGTTCCGAGACTTCGGGGGACCGGGACCGAGCTCCGGGGCCTACGGCGGCCCCGCGCAGCCCCCCGCCTCGGCCGCGCAGGTGAGAGGGGTCCCGGGCGGGGAGGATGGCAGCTGCGGGGGACCCCACCCGCCACGGGGAGCCCGGCCCGGGGGCTGCCCGGCGCCATCGTCCAGGGCGCGCCGGACCCCAGGCGCCGGGTGTCCAGGGCGCTCGGGGGACCCCACCCGCCACGGGGAGCCCGGCCCGGGGACCGTCCCGCCATCCAGGGGGCGCCGGACCCCCAGACCCCCACGTCCCAGGCGCTGGGGGTGGGGCGGGGGCAGGACGGAGGCGGGGGACCTCGCCGGTCGCCCACTCCTTGGCTGTCGCCTTCTGTCACGGGCGTCTGGGTTCCGTCCGCCCTTCTGTCTGTCTTTCCATCTGTCCGCCTTGGATGGCTCTGTCCCTTCAGCATCCCGAGTGGTCCCGGGTCACCGGGCTGGTTGAGTCCTGGCAGGGCCGCCCCGCGGGTAGGACAGGACCCCCGGGCCCGAGGTCCCCGACGGCGCCCCCCTCCCCACCCCGAGGTCCAGCTTGTGGCCGTCGGTGTGTCTGTCTGCTCGTCTGTCCCTCTCGAGGCGGTTCCCAGGCCCTGCACCCGACGGGCCGCCCCGCGGGGGGAGGGGGCACAGGTGCCGCGTTTCCTGCCGGGGGGCTTCGAGCACGTGTCGCCCGTTGCGCCGAGTCACGGCGGCGAGTCACGGCGGCTGACTCACCGGGCCCCTCCCTTCCTGGCCCCGAGCGCCGGTGCGGACAGCCTGGCGGCGTCGCCGGGGGGCCCGGGCCGGAACTGGGGTCACCGGGCCGCCGGCACCGGGTCCGGGCTTGCCCGGGCTTGCGGGGTGCTTCCGGGCAGGCCGCGCCCACACCCAGGGCCCAGCCCCGGCGGGAACCGGCTCCCACGGAACCGAACCCCAGCGACACCCCAGGGCGGCGTCAGTGTGGTCAGTCTGGGGTCAGTGTGGTCACGCCAGACCCGGGCAGGAGGTCTACACCGCGGGCTTGTATGCCGGACACTCGGTCCCGCGTTCAGTCCTTGGCGCCACCCTAAGCCAGAGCTGCGCTGCGGAAATGGCTCAGCTGGTAGAGCCTGGGACTCCT